>NC_057810.1:480918081-480919054 GCF_018294505.1 Triticum aestivum
AGGGGAGTGGAACCATATCTTACAGACGCATTTGTCTGAAATGTGAGGGGGAGTTACAGTTCTACCCTTGCCTATAGGCTTCTCGACTTGGGTCTGTGTACTAAGGGTCGGGGATAGTAGAGTAACTTTGCTTCTCCCCAAATAGTGGGCGGGAGTGATTTCGGGCGAGGAGGGCGTGTTTTGAACTATAGTGGGCGCGAGCGATTTTGGGCGAGGAGAGCGTGTTTTGAAATAGTGGGTGCGAGCTATTTTGGGCGAGGAGAGCGTGTTTTGCCGACCATGGTTTATGAATTATTCGGCACATGTCATTTCGGCCGAGGAGAAGGCGCGCTTGGATGAAGTTATGAACCTACCCTCGATGCACAACGGGCCAATTGATGCGTGTCCCACATAGGACGGTAATTTCGCGTCTCCCATTTATTTGCTCGGGCGAATTCCACCGAGCAGAGAGGATGTTTAACGGTTCGTTCAAATTTTGGGAGAACGAGAATCCACGTTTACCTTACCAAGTCGATTCGAATCAAATTTTGAAATATTAGCTTGCCACTTCTTTTTTAGATGGAGAGATGATGCTCGGGAGTAATGTGTTTTTACATGCTCGTTGCTAGCGATTTACTATATGACAAATAGTTGACCCACTCAAAAACGCGAATCAAACCCAAAATGAAATATCTCGATTCAATGAAATAGCTTGTTCAGTAGGTCAAAATAGTGAACTAAATCCAAAATTGAACACCTCAATCGAGTAGCATGTTGTACAGTATTATAGTACTCCATGAACATGCTGAAAGTCAAATTAATGAACTTGTTTGATATACGCATATATCCGTTCATGTGTGGATTGCATACAACATGATCTCCAATTTAAATATTTGAATCCAAGTTTATATCGAAACATCGTTTATATCAATCTTTGATGCATAAAACGCGACCTCCCCCTCTCCCGGACTCCTGCTCTCTCTCTCTATCTCTC